>NC_138776.1:27243960-27246460 GCF_965119305.1 Pelophylax lessonae
TTACAGGACAGCTCTGCATATCAATACATCTCTACATGTGTCTAAAGATGGCCACTCTGCCCCTTGACCCTTGTCATCACTCCTGGGTGGAGCCAGCCTTAAAGTGACAGTACATGTGAAACCCTTCAGGTATAACACCTTCCATCCATACCTAAAAAAAAAACAAAAAACAAAAAAAAAAAACAACAAAACGAGAACAGGCATAAAACAGTAACTCATAATTGTCCAATACAGTCCTCCAACTCAGGAGATTTACATGGTTTCTTCCACGTCCGGATGTGAGAACAACTTCCAGGGAAGCTCCGGGGGGAAAATGGCAGCGGATCACTTTCGGCGGGCCCGTCGAAAGTCTCGTAACCGGTCTTGCATTTGAAACCGGTCAGGAGGGCGACAGTGTCGTTGAGGACGGGCACCCAGCGACTCGGGGCTGGAGGAAGCAGGGCTGGCCGGAATGGACACCGGCGGGGCCAAGAGGGGATTCCCTAGCTCAGAGGGTGAGCAGACCTCTGGACCAGGGCTGGAGGGCTCTGTTGGAGCTGAGTTCAAAAGTTCAGAGTCTCCCCAAGCATCAGTCTCAATGCCTCCTGATCCGGTAGGAGCAGATCCTTGAGACACTGGAGGTGCAGCCGATGTCAGGGATTCGGGCAGCTGAGAACGAGAACGCAATTGGTCCACATGCCTTCTGCAAATGGAACCATCTTCCAGGCAGACCCGATACATTTTGGGTCCCAAAGTCTCTGCGACGATAGCAGGAAGCCAACGAGTGTTGGAAGCGCCATAAGATCGGGCCCATACCTTTTGCTGGGCTGTAAACCGGGGAATCTCGTCGTGTTCGACCCTCTTGTCTTGGGACTGCCGTACATGTTCCTGGACCGTTTGAGGGCGGAGCATATCCAAAACAGTCCATGGCTGCCGACCCAAAAGAAGTTCAGCTGGAGTTTTCCCAGTGGTTGCATGTGGTGTGGTTCTGTAAGCAGAAAGGAAGGAGTCCAGCTGCTGGGGTGACAGGGACTGTTGTTTACTTGTAGCCACAGTAGCTTTGAAATAGCGTTTGAAGGTCTGTACAAACCTTTCTGCTTGACCATTTGTAGCCGGGTGGTAAGGTGCGGTCAACTTGTGTTTGATGTTGTGGGCAGTCAGGAAACCCTGAAACTCCTGGCTTGTGAATTGTGCACCGTTGTCTGTGACAATTTCTCTGGGGTATCCAAACGTAGCAGCGAGATGTAACAGTATGGAAATCGTCGCCTTAGTCGTTGGCTGAGTAACAGGAACGACCTCAGGCCACTTTGAATGGGCATCAATAATGATCAAAAAGGTGTGTCCTCTGATCGGGCCTGCAAAGTCCAAGTGTAGGCGAAACCAGGGAACCGTGGGCCAAGTCCAGGGCTGGACGCACCCTCGAGGAGGGTCTCTCGCAGTTTGTGCACATCCAGCACACGCATTCACATATGTCGTGATATCGGAGTCGAGGTTTGGCCACCACACATAGCCTCGGGCCTTTTGTTTCATACGTGTGCCCCCGGGATGACCAGTATGTAGCAATTCCAGAATGTGTCTCCGGAGGGTCTGTGGAACGATCACTCGGTCTCCCCATAAAACACAGTTGCCAGACACAGTTAATTCCAGACGCCTACGGAAGTAAGGCTCATAATCCTGTGTGACAGTTGCAGGCCAACCGTACCGTACCCAGGAGAGTATTGTCTTAAGGAAGGTATCTTTGGCTGTATGGGCTGCTACTTCCCCGGAAGACAGAAAGGACAGGCTAGTGTAACGACAACTCTTGACAGGTGGAGAAGAGTCTGTTAATGTCCTTGTCAGACGGGACATGGCGTCTGCATTAGCGTTGGCATCATGGCTGCGATACTGGATTTTGTAGCTATATGCTCCCAAGAATAGGGCATAGCGTTGAAGACGGGCTGCAGTCGTCTGGGAGATGCCTTTGTCAGGGCTAAAGATCTGAAGGAGTGGTTTATGATCAGTCAGTATGGTGAATTCCCTACCATACAGGTAAAGATGAAACTTCTTAATTGCCCATATGAGCGCCAGAGCCTCTTTGTCAATGTGAGAGTAATTGCTTTCTGCTTTTGTCAAGGACCTGGAGGCGAATGCCACAGGTTTCTCTGACCCATCTGGTAAAACGTGAGATAGTACAGCCCCTAGACCATAGGGTGAGGCATCACAAGCCAAGGTGAGAGGCCTTTGGAGGTCATAGTGCACGAGCATGCGTGACGCCAACAGCTTTCGCTTAGAAACTTCAAAAGCACGTTGGCATGCAGCCGACCAGTTCCATCTGGAGTGTTTCTCCAAAAGCTTGTTTAATGGAAACAAAGTGTGTGCTAGATCCGGCAGGAATTTGTGGTAATAGTTCAGCAAGCCCAGGTATGATCGCAGCTGCTGGACGTTGGTCGGGGCTGGAGCTTTTACTAAAGCATCAACTTTGGCTTCCGTGGTGTGTATACCCTCTGCATCCACAAGGTGGCCACAAAACTCCAATTTAGGT
>NC_138776.1:27253960-27258960 GCF_965119305.1 Pelophylax lessonae
GTGTCAGGTAGGTGTGTGTGTGTCAGGTAGGTCAGTCAGTGTGTGTGTGTGTGTGTGTGTGTGTGTGTGTGTGTGTGTGTGTGTGTGTCAGGTAGGTCAGTCAGTGTGTGTGTGTGTGTGTGTGTGTGTCAGGTGTGTCAGGTGTGTGTGTGTGTGTGTGTCAGGTAAGTCAGTGTGTGTGTGTGTGTGTGTGTCAGGTAGGTGTGTGTGTGTCAGGTAGGTCAGTCAGTGTGTGTGTGTCAGGTAGGTCAGTCAGTGTGTGTGTGTGTCAGGTAGGTGTGCGTGTGTCAGGTGTGTGTGTGTGTCAGTGTTATATTCTCCGTGTTGTGAGAGACACAGGACTCTGGTCTGGAACAACGGTTGTTTATTCAGGACTCACTGTACAGCATTACAGGACAGCTCTGCATATCAATACATCTCTACATGTGTCTAAAGATGGCCACTCTGCCCCTTGACCCTTGTCATCACTCCTGGGTGGAGCCAGCCTTAAAGTGACAGTACATGTGAAACCCTTCAGGTATAACACCTTCCATCCATACCTAAAAAAAAAACAAAAAACAAAAAAAAAAACAACAAAACGAGAACAGGCATAAAACAGTAACTCATAATTGTCCAATACAGTCCTCCAACTCAGGAGATTTACATGGTTTCTTCCACGTCCGGATGTGAGAACAACTTCCAGGGAAGCTCCGGGGGGAAAATGGCAGCGGATCACTTTCGGCGGGCCCGTCGAAAGTCTCGTAACCGGTCTTGCATTTGAAACCGGTCAGGAGGGCGACAGTGTCGTTGAGGACGGGCACCCAGCGACTCGGGGCTGGAGGAAGCAGGGCTGGCCGGAATGGACACCGGCGGGGCCAAGAGGGGATTCCCTAGCTCAGAGGGTGAGCAGACCTCTGGACCAGGGCTGGAGGGCTCTGTTGGAGCTGAGTTCAAAAGTTCAGAGTCTCCCCAAGCATCAGTCTCAATGCCTCCTGATCCGGTAGGAGCAGATCCTTGAGACACTGGAGGTGCAGCCGATGTCAGGGATTCGGGCAGCTGAGAACGAGAACGCAATTGGTCCACATGCCTTCTGCAAATGGAACCATCTTCCAGGCAGACCCGATACATTTTGGGTCCCAAAGTCTCTGCGACGATAGCAGGAAGCCAACGAGTGTTGGAAGCGCCATAAGATCGGGCCCATACCTTTTGCTGGGCTGTAAACCGGGGAATCTCGTCGTGTTCGACCCTCTTGTCTTGGGACTGCCGTACATGTTCCTGGACCGTTTGAGGGCGGAGCATATCCAAAACAGTCCATGGCTGCCGACCCAAAAGAAGTTCAGCTGGAGTTTTCCCAGTGGTTGCATGTGGTGTGGTTCTGTAAGCAGAAAGGAAGGAGTCCAGCTGCTGGGGTGACAGGGACTGTTGTTTACTTGTAGCCACAGTAGCTTTGAAATAGCGTTTGAAGGTCTGTACAAACCTTTCTGCTTGACCATTTGTAGCCGGGTGGTAAGGTGCGGTCAACTTGTGTTTGATGTTGTGGGCAGTCAGGAAACCCTGAAACTCCTGGCTTGTGAATTGTGCACCGTTGTCTGTGACAATTTCTCTGGGGTATCCAAACGTAGCAGCGAGATGTAACAGTATGGAAATCGTCGCCTTAGTCGTTGGCTGAGTAACAGGAACGACCTCAGGCCACTTTGAATGGGCATCAATAATGATCAAAAAGGTGTGTCCTCTGATCGGGCCTGCAAAGTCCAAGTGTAGGCGAAACCAGGGAACCGTGGGCCAAGTCCAGGGCTGGACGCACCCTCGAGGAGGGTCTCTCGCAGTTTGTGCACATCCAGCACACGCATTCACATATGTCGTGATATCGGAGTCGAGGTTTGGCCACCACACATAGCCTCGGGCCTTTTGTTTCATACGTGTGCCCCCGGGATGACCAGTATGTAGCAATTCCAGAATGTGTCTCCGGAGGGTCTGTGGAACGATCACTCGGTCTCCCCATAAAACACAGTTGCCAGACACAGTTAATTCCAGACGCCTACGGAAGTAAGGCTCATAATCCTGTGTGACAGTTGCAGGCCAACCGTACCGTACCCAGGAGAGTATTGTCTTAAGGAAGGTATCTTTGGCTGTATGGGCTGCTACTTCCCCGGAAGACAGAAAGGACAGGCTAGTGTAACGACAACTCTTGACAGGTGGAGAAGAGTCTGTTAATGTCCTTGTCAGACGGACATGGCGTCTGCATTAGCGTTGGCATCATGGCTGCGATACTGGATTTTGTAGCTATATGCTCCCAAGAATAGGGCATAGCGTTGAAGACGGGCTGCAGTCGTCTGGGAGATGCCTTTGTCAGGGCTAAAGATCTGAAGGAGTGGTTTATGATCAGTCAGTATGGTGAATTCCCTACCATACAGGTAAAGATGAAACTTCTTAATTGCCCATATGAGCGCCAGAGCCTCTTTGTCAATGTGAGAGTAATTGCTTTCTGCTTTTGTCAAGGACCTGGAGGCGAATGCCACAGGTTTCTCTGACCCATCTGGTAAAACGTGAGATAGTACAGCCCCTAGACCATAGGGTGAGGCATCACAAGCCAAGGTGAGAGGCCTTTGGAGGTCATAGTGCACGAGCATGCGTGACGCCAACAGCTTTCGCTTAGAAACTTCAAAAGCACGTTGGCATGCAGCCGACCAGTTCCATCTGGAGTGTTTCTCCAAAAGCTTGTTTAATGGAAACAAAGTGTGTGCTAGATCCGGCAGGAATTTGTGGTAATAGTTCAGCAAGCCCAGGTATGATCGCAGCTGCTGGACGTTGGTCGGGGCTGGAGCTTTTACTAAAGCATCAACTTTGGCTTCCGTGGTGTGTATACCCTCTGCATCCACAAGGTGGCCACAAAACTCCAATTTAGGTACCATGAATTGGCATTTCGCTAAGTTCACTTTTAGACCCTGCTCTTGGAGTCTGGCCAACACAAGCTCCACGTTACGCTTGTGTTCCTGGTCCGTCAGGCCCGTGATGAGCATGTCATCTAACAGGCACTGTGTGAAAGGAATGTCCGCCAAAATCTCATCCATTTTGCGTTGCCAAATGGCTGGGGCGGAGGCTACCCCAAACACCATCCGATTGTATTCATACAGTCCCTTGTGAGTGTTGATTGTTAGAAACTTGCGGGACGAAGGGTGGACCTCAAACTGTAAATAAGCTTGCCTGAGATCAAGCTTGGTGAACTTTTGACCTCCTGCAAGAGAGGCAAAAATGTCATCTACTCTGGGTAGGGGATACTGGTCTATCTCCAGTTGAGAATTTAGTGCCATGCGGAAATCGCCACAAATGCGTAAGTCCCCATTCGCTTTCTTTACTGGTACAACTGGTGATGCCCACTCGCTGTGCTCTACCTTTGAGATGACACCTTGTTCCTCCAGCCGGCTTAGTTCAGCTTCCACACCTGCTCGGAGTGCGAAAGGTACCGTCCGAGCTTTGAAGAACCTAGGCTGGGCATTGGGTTTCAGCCTGAGTCTCACACAGTCATGCTTTATTTTTCCCAAATGGTTATCAAAGACTTGCGGGAATCGCTGTTTCAGGGACTTCACCCATCCCTCTTCATCCCCTGATGGGATGGTCACGGTGTTGCAGGGGTTAATGGCGATGTCTGGCATGCCAAAGTGAGCAATCCAGTCTCTCCCAAAAAGAGGGGGTCCCCCATGTTCTAGGATATATAATGGCATTCTCTTTGTCTGACCCTTGTAGGATACCTGTACTTTCACGTACCCCAGTGGGTGGAGTATCTGCTTTGAATATGTCTGCAGTTTGATTGGTGTTGGACGGACAGTTGTTCGGATCAGAAGTTTTCTCCATTGTTTCTGGGTGATAACTGAAACTGCTGCTCCTGTGTCTACATCCATCTTGAGTTTCTTTCCTTCCACGGTTACCTCTACAGTCATTGCTGAGGGTGCTGAATGCATATGATGTATGTCCAATCTGTGGAGCACTTCCTCATCCTCTGATTCAGATGACGATGTATATCTTCCCACCATATATGCCTTTGTCCTGGGGTTCAGAGGTTGTTTATTTCGCACCTTCTTACTACGGCAGACTCGTTTCAGATGGCCTGCCTTACCACAATTATGACAGAGCTGATCCTTAAACCGGCAGACTTTGTGATCATGGTCTGTATTCCCACAACGGTAGCAAGCTGACGTCCTGGTTGGTGAGGGTCTATATTTACAGTTAGCTGCAGTTTGCTTGACTGCTGTTCTGAAAACTTCCTCTTTAACCTCTCCCCTTCTGCTCTGGGGGTTCAAAGCTTCTGTATCTTTCACAGCCATTTCCATCACTGAAGCTATCTCAATTGCCTTTGTAAGGGTAAGGTCTTTCTCTGTTAACAGTCTCTTTTGGCTAGACTCACTATTCAGTCCCATGACAAACTTATCCCTCAGTGCAGTTGGTAAATACTCCCCAAAAGAACAGGTTGAGGCTAGTCTGCGAAGGGCGAGCACATAAGCCTTAATATCTTCACCTGGCTGCTGCTGCCGCTGATAGAACCTGAATCTTTCTGCAATCTCTAGTGGTTTAGGCTGGAAGTGATTCCCTAACAGTGTCAGGAGCTCTGCCAAAGTCTTAGTTGCTGGTTTTTCAGGGAAAAGGAGATCCCTAAGAGTGTCATATGTCCTAGCACCAACCACTGTCAGAAACACTGCTACTTGCCTGTCGCCTGGGATGGCATTTGCACAGAAATATTGTTCTAATCTTTCAATCCAAGAAATCCACGTTGTCTGTTCGCCATCAAATTCACTTAATGTCCCGATCAATGACATTTTCCTGCTGGGCTCTGTGGGTGTTTGTATTCCTGACAATCCAGAGTTTTTTTTTCTTCCTTTCCTTTCTCACACGGATAGTAACCTTGTAAATCCCATCCTCGTCGCCACTGTTATATTCTCCGTGTTGTGAGAGACACAGGACTCTGGTCTGGAACAACGGTTGTTTATTCAGGACTCACTGTACAGCATTACAGGACAGCTCTGCAT